>NC_051160.1:5310356-5335356 GCF_013339745.2 Dermacentor silvarum
CTTGTGAAGAATATATTTTGTTGTGTTTCGACAACTCTGGGCTCTGACTCGGTCTTTGGACAGCAACCGGCGTTCGCTGGCGCACCAGAGGGCCCATTCTTAATTGTTCTTGCTTTCGTGGGATTATTTTCGGAAGCTGATAAGTCGGCTTTGGAATTTGGTCCGGCGTTTGCGCCTCGTTCATGGGGTCTGTGACAGGCGGGAACCAGCGTGAGGTCGCAAATCATTCACTGGTATATCAGGATCAGGCCACCAAGTCACGGGTCACCAAGTGACCACCTTTTCGGAGACAGTGTATTGAGTTTACTCCGCCAGACAGCCGTCACTCTAATGCGGGGGGAAGCGCCAAAGAAAGGTCTGCTTGAAGAACTTTTGGCATAAATGCCACAGGCTAAAAGTTCGTAACATTTCGATCAGAGCTGCAGGCGCTGCCGAATCCTCATAGTTCCGCATCATCTCGATCGCAGCACAGCGCAAAGATAAGTGGATGGAAGAATCACGGACGAAGGGCACGCCTCGCGTTCCGCGCAGAGCCACTAGTTCCCGCTGAAGGTTACACACGCACTCTCTCGCAAAGAACCACGATCCGACCGTGGCAACGGCGCGAGAACTCCGTGCTGACGAATCACCCAACAGCAGCAGCAGCAGCGCGTAACTAAAGCGTGCAAGCAGCAGATCCTCTCTCGACGCCATGCGTCGTGCGAAGTGTGGGGGTAGAGGGCGTCGTGATCGCCGTGCTCAACGGAGCGTCAGCGCAAATCCACAGGTTCACAGGCAAGCGCTGCTGCGCGCGCAGGGTTAAAAACGCGGCCGTGATCACGCCGGCGCCGACGGCGCCGCATCGGACAACAGAAGCCGAACAGCGCGCAGCCATAGAATAAGGAACCAAGCCTGAGAGTGAGAGAGAGAGAGAGAAAGAAGACGACGTAGCTAGCGCATGTAAGCCTGCCGGTGCTGGCCGCTCATGCATGCTTTGTCTCCCAGACGCTTCTCGATTGAGCCGTCCGCTTGATAAATGAACGCGCGTCGCCACCGGCGCTGCTATAATACAGTTTCTCCTCGTTCGTGGCCCTCTGGGAGGCTTTTATTTTCTTTTTGTCTTCTGGACGGCCCGAGCCACCACCTCAACGAGCCACCGGATATTCGTGGCGGGCGCCCCGACTATAATGCGGCGTTATATAGCTTTAAGATCTCGGGTGCAAAGCGTGTATAAACGCGCAAATTCGCGCGCGCGCGCGCGCGTGCGGTCAGAGGATACTTTGCCGGGTGCCCCGCGGTGGCTAGCTTTTAGCAGCAAAGGCAGCAGAGGCGGAGGAGGAGGGGGAGACGGCGGCGCCGCGTAACAACAAGCTTTGTTGCTCGAATGCTCCCGCGAGAGACGAGGCTGCAGCCGAGCCCGACCCGCCGCCAAAAGAAGACGTCTCCGCTTCTTCACGACTTTCTTCCCGACGCCGCGCGGAAGAGGGCCGCCATTACGGCCTTGATTAATAGTAGTCGTCGCGGTGAGGAAGAAGAGACGACGGAGCCTGAGGAAGAGGGGGGCCCGAGGGTAAGAAGGGGGGGGGGGGGGGGGGGTAAGCGCTTCCACTTGCGGTTATGCTGCTGCTGCTGCACGGTCTATCGCGGCTTCCTGCGATGCTTAAGCGAGGCATTTGGCGCTGAGTTTGTTGCATGGAAGAAAGGAAGCCTATTTTTCGGTTCCGAAGCGACTTGCTCGCTAGCGCGCATGTGAGGCGTGCGGACGAACGTGTAATCACGGATGTGCGGATGCTGACCTACGCGAGCTGAACACGCTTTCGCCTTGCAGAGAGGGAGAGGGGGGGGGGAAAGAAAAAGTGCGGGGGGATCTGGTGGTGCGCCCTTCACCGAGGGTGTATATACATACGTATATACTAGACTAAGCGGGCACGAGTGCCCTCTCCGTTGAAAACTAGCTCCTTTTCCGTCTGTAGTTCTCACGTAAACACTGCGAGCTGCGTCAACCCATGGAGAGAGAAGTTGGGAGGGGGCTTCAGATAGGGCGGTGGGGGGGGGGGGGGGGGGGGGGGGGCGAACGACAGGGTGGGGGTGCCAATAAACATGCACTCACGCGCACGCTCTGAGAAGAGGAAACCTGATCCTCGAGTCTCGGCCGCAGGATCACGATCTGCTCATGCCCCAGGCTAGCCGGAATTAAAACAATTGCGTCGTTGCCGACACAAACGGTTCGTCCGCACTGCCAGGTCAACGATGCCGGCAATTACATAATGAAATTCGAGGTCTTATAAATAGACTGCGTGGAGCCGCGACGGTGTGTCCGCGAGGGGGCACCGCAGTTTCGAAGATACAAATTAATTTTGCATGCACAACCAACGAGGAGACTGCTCGATTGGTGCTGCGCTGCCGGAGAGAGCTTGCTCCGTAGCGAGCGATTTGTGCTCGTCGATGAGCCTGCATGTGTCGTGTGTTAATGTGCCTCTCGGTAATGGGGCGCAATTCTTTGTTAAAACGAGTTGGCGTTTTCGGAGATTTTTATCTCCGATCGGTGGTCAACGCTTTCCCGAAAACGCTGGCCTCGTGGTGTCAAAATTTGACTCACTCTTTTGGGCAGTGAGGCAAACCTTTCGCGTTTGTAATGCGCCCAACACGTCCACACTTTTGTTTGTTTGTTTTGTTTAAATCTGCAAATTAGATGTCTTCTTTTCGTAGTAAGCATTCGCCGAAGAAGAATTCCTAATTGTAATATTACTTATGTCTATTATGTCTTATATCTGGCTTATAGCTGCTCATGACCACTTCCAAAATAAATTAATTGAATTGAATTGAATCGAATCAATTATGACATTATACCTGAAGAGGAGGGAACTTTTATTTCCTGAGTCACTCTTTTCTAGTTTCTCGGAATAAAACCACGTGTTTACAGAGGTGGTACCACGCAGTATTACGCGGTACATCTGCATTGTACTACGTTAATTGTCTGCATCCCACAGGTTGTAAATGACGTTGATTATCATACTCGCTTCATTAGTCTATTGTTTTGAATGTTTAAGATAGACGTGATGGGAATAACATCGGTAAGATTGCGTCTCCCTGCCTCATGCCCCCCCCCCCCCCTTGTTTTTTTTTTTTTTTTTTTTTTGTATTGTTCGCTCTTACGAAATATTCGGTTGAAAGATTGCGAAAAACGGTCGCACGAGCAAGAAATCAGATATATACATATATGAGAAATATTCGTCGTTTTGAAGTACTTATGTAATGCAAGTTCAGGTGCTTATAGAGAAATGCTATTAGGATAGGATCGTTTCGTACATTGCTGATAGGACTATATGATAGACATTTCTTCTTCTGGGTTTGAAGCAAATATCTGTAGCAACTGCAAGTTTAAGCACACGTTTTGATGAAATAGAGGCACGCGGCAAAGCTTTAGCAAATATATGTATTGTAAGCGCATTTAACGTACTTCATCGTTCTCATTTGTGTATAGCCATAATAATCCCTGTTTTTCTTTGTGTTTTAGCCTGGACCGTGCCTGCGGAATAAGCGATTCTGCCAGTGCTGCCTGTCCTGGTCGTCTTCCGTCTTTCAATATATATATATCCAGTTGTCAGCCTGCCACATCGCCACAAGCGCGTCTTGTGCATGGGGTATACAGGGTGTCCCAGCTATCACGCAGCACGATTTAAAAAAAGAGGAACGGCGTTACGCGAAGCCAACCTAAAGCGTATTGTTTCCAGTACAGTGGAGTAGCCGCCAGTATTTTTTCGTTACTGAGATTTAATTAATTAATTAATTAATTGTAATTACTTATCTAACTCGACAAGTACAGTCCTAATTATCAAAGTGTCAATGCGAAAGTTGTAGAGCAACATGAAAAAACTCCCGATACTGCTTTCCGTTGCTCGATACGTGCTACAAAAAAGTGTTTTTCCGAGCATGAAAGAAGCCCGCGAATACACGCAAAGTGCCTCGTGCGGCCAGTCGTGCGGCAATTCTGCGTGTATTCGCGGGCGTCTTTCACACTCGGAAAAACACATTTATGTAGCACGTATTGAGCAACGCAAAGCTGTATCGGGAGTTTCTCATGTTGCTCTACAACTTTCTCATTGACAATTTGATAATTAGAACAGTACTTCTCGAGTTAGATAATTAATTACAATTAACTAATTAAATCTCAGTAACGAGAAAATTACTGGCGGCTACTTCACTGTACTGGAAACAATACGCACTGGGTTGGCTTCGGGTAACGCCGTTCCTCTTTTTTAAAATCGTGCTGCGGTATAGCTGGGACACCTTGTATAGTCAGACTATAGTCGAGTGTCATACAATAGCATTGTGTCTATATCATCATCATCATAATCATCATCATCAGCCTATATTTATGTCCACTGCAGGACGAAGGCCTCTGTGATCTTCTCCAATTACCCCTGTCTTGCGCTAGCTGATTCCAACTTGCGCATGCAAATTTTCTAACTTCATCACCCCATCTGGTTTTCTGCCGACCTCGACTGCGCTTCCCTTCTCTTGGTATCCATTCTGTAACTCTAATGGTCCACTGGTTATCCATCCTACGCATTACATGGCCTGCCCAGCTCCATTTCTTCCGCTTAATGTCAACTAGAATATCGGCTAGCCCCGTTTGTTCCTTTTATCACTCAGTTCTCGTCTAAGGCACGGTGTGAAAAAAAAATGTTTTTGGTCGTGTATTTTGTGTCTCCTTTCGGCGCACGAGTCGAACCACCACTTTTATGGACAAGGTGGAGAGCGTAGCGTCAGCCAATCGTAGCACGCCAGTGAATCACAGCAGCTGGCGGCAAGGCTGTGCAGTATGTCTTCTGCAGGCGCAGTATTCTCCTCTCTTGTAGCATCGGTGTAATACCTTCGACCAGCGATCTGTGGGTCGTAGCTCGATTCCTCGCAAATCATTGCGGATTTCTTTTTTTTTTATTCCTTTATAAACTTCTCGCAAAATGCTTTTGGGATGCCTGCGCCAGTTGCCGGCGGAAACCGCGGTACCATCGTCAGACATCAAAACGACTTGGGGAATAATACCAGAAAGAAGTTGGGCTACGTAGCAGTCAGAGTATCACAGGCTCTCGTATATATATTCACCGCTGATAGGCCATGAAAAGGTCTTGAATTTATAAGACGCGTAATGTCGCTTCTAAGTAGGCGCGCTCTTTATTTCGCTCTTTCTTTTCTGCCAGATAATGCCGGAACCTGATACGTCTACCGCAAGAACTCGACTGAACGCGAAAAAGGGTTTTTACGGCCGCTCTTTAGTTCGAGTAAACCACTTTCATTAAAAATTTATTATCGATCATATTGCGCAATGATTTTAGATGTTCAAGTTGCACACTGGACTCAGAGAAGACGGAACTCTATGCTTGAGCTCTCGCCAACGGACGGCAATCAAGCAGATACTCGCCGAATCTCTGGCACCTGTTGGCGAATCCCTTCAAACGCGCATTCGTTTTATCTCGTTCATATACCGTATTTTGCAGACTACAGTCCGCGGTCTATACATGTCTAGAGGTTGAAATTTGGGGTACTGCGGACCACGTATACATGAGGACTGCACATTATTTAATTATTTAAGATCGTAGGAACCGGTTAAAAAAAACGGGGCTTGATTGCGCCTGCGACTTTTTACCATGCTAAATCGCATAGCGAAATGTACTTCATGCGGACATCAAAAAACGTATTTTCAGGCGAAATTCGTCGATGCGGAGTTTAAATCACGAGCGCAGTATAAAGGTAGTAGAACTTTTGTTATTTTAGAAGGATGCTAAAGAAAAAAGCAATAATTCAATTTAGAGTGATAAATAAATCTTTCAAAGCTCTGTTGTAGTCAATTTTGGCGAAAAGGGTTGATTACTAGAAGAAATGAAAATCAAACTTTCATTTTTTTTTTTTTTTTTTGCAAGCCTCAATCCCAACGCCGTAAGTCAGCGTGACGTCACGGGTTTCAATTTATGTGTTCGCATTTCAGCCTTTCAAACTTCAGTAAAGGTTCTAGAAACTTACCAAGCAGTATTTGTCTCCTTTAGAATATAATGCAATCGATGTTCACCTATAAGCAATTGACGAGGCCCCAGCAGACGCCGCCAGAGTCAATGACGTCGTCACGGCGAGCAGGTGCGGAAACTTCAAGAAGGCGTCGCCACCCGTAGTTCGTTTTTTGCCTCTGGTTTACCAAGCCTCGTCTTACGCGAGCAGTGGCTTCCTTGGTATTGTAGAATGGTAATGTATCAAAATTAAAAATTAATCGAATTTCGGTGTCATACGTCCCGAAGCCACGACCTGATTATGAGCCACGCCGTATATCGGGGGACTCCGGATTGATTTTGACCAGCTGGGGTTCCTTAACGTGCACCCAAGTCTAAGTACCCGAGCGATTTTGCATTTCGCCTTTATCGCAATGCGGCCTCCGCGGCCGAAATCGAACCGGCGACCTCGAGCTAAGCAGCGCAACGTCATATCCGCTAAGTTAAACTGCGACGGGTAATGTAATAATAAAACAGTTGAAGTTATCTTTCCATTTGGTGTCCCTGAAAAGGAGCACTGACAGATATTTTCAAAGTTGTGGAAACTCCACCACATGCTTCTCGCACGTAAAACGACGACACACGGCAAGTATGAGGGTTGGGAAACTTGTATGAAATATTTGAATCGGATACTAAGGCTGCTCCTTAAATGCCGTCATCGACATTATCGTGGCGTCATGACAGAGCGCGAACTGTTGCCGACGTCGTGTGGCGGTAAGGTTGGTACCATTGCGTTGCTCATAAAAGATGTGCCGAGCTCGCGTATGGCAGCCGCAGCGATCGAAGGGAACCAGTCATTCATGACGTCATGAATTACCAGGTCGTATAGGTTCTGAAGCCGAAACTGGTTTGTAGAAAGAAGTGATACAGTAATTGGTTTAGAACACTATGACGCGCTTGCCAGTATTCCTTCTTTTTTTTTCTAGGGTTTAGAGGACTATAGGACCTTCATTTATTGCAAAAAGTTCACGAGTAAAAAATGTCTTGTCCGTGTATACTCCTTTAGGCCCAAATTTGCCCCCTGCGGTTCGACTATATACTACGGGTGAGGACTAATGCCCGGGAAATACGTTATGTCCTCGCGACTCTGCCCAGGCACGGTGAAGCCTTGGAGTGGTTTCCTTCCTTCAGTTGTGACACAAAGGCGTTCAAAAGGAGGACGATACATGACAAACTTGAAGCGCGAATTACGCATGGCTCGGGGCGATAGAAGTGCATCGCGACGTCAGCAAAGCCAACGCGACGGTGAGTCGCGTCCTTGATCCTCGAATTAAGTCGGCGGAGTCGATGGTAATCGCTTCTCGGCGTGGAAATGAGATACAGTGAGACTAACGAGGATCTGTAGTGTAACTCTGCCACCGGCCTCCGTTATATCTCTTAGACCGTTGCGTAAAGTGGGAACGATATGGCAAATAAAATTAAAGAAAAAGAAAGAAAGAAAAATAGCCATTCGACTGAGCGTTCACGAACGGTAAGGGACCAAGATGGCCGAAAGAATGCGGCGTATTAGAAGGTATTCTGGAACAGAATCCGTGGTTTTGGCCCGCAAAACCCCATACTTTAATTTTTTTTCGTCTGAATGCTTCTTTCTGTGCGTCGATCATGCGAGTCCATGCCATGCCGCTGGCGCCGCCCAATCACGGAGGTCATGCTTATTTCACGTCTATCATTACCTGCTTTTTCTGACGCATACACTGTATTTCAAACGTAGAAATTTGCACGGAGGCTGCTCTGTATCCACACTATACCTAAAACCATGCTTTTAATGCCGGTCATAAATTTGTTAAACAACAGTTGGGCCTTTAAAGACATTGTTTTAAATTTTTACTTTAAAGATGGACACATTGATGATTCGAAATGCAAAAACGCCCATGTGCTTGCGTTGTAGTGCACGTTAAAGAATCGCAGGTGGTCAAAACTAATCCGGAGCCCTCCACTACGGCGCGCCTCATAATCAGAACTGGTTTTGGCACGTAAAACCCCAGAAAGAAGAAAGAAGAACATTGATGATTATCGCACAAATCTTGATGTTTAACACTATCTATAGCTAAACGAAGCTTGTTCAACAGAAGTTACCATTCTCTTTCTAATCCCATGGGTTTGGAATATGCAGAGACAAGTGGCAGTAAACTAAAGGACAAGTCGATTAGAAGGTAAAGCGGTTTACGAGCCTATAGTAGAAAGCAATTTTAGACTATAAGTTCATTTTTATGAAGTGAAGACGGCACACATCGCTGGGTACTGAAACCGCAAGCAGAGGTTGCTTTCTCTCATTCTCTTTCTAGCCCTCCTCCATTTCTCTCTCTGCCTCGTGCCTCCAAATCTGTGCGCCTTCCTTCCCACCGCTATGTAAGGAATATTATGCAACACTCAGTGTTAAATGAGAGCAGTATTCCGGGATGAACCGCTGCGGCTCTTAATTCTTGGGCTCGCTTAAAATTCACCCGTGCGTCCTTGATCTAGACCTTGCGTCCAGTCTTGCACTTAGTCAAAGAAAAAGAAAAGAAGAGAGAAATAGAGCGAGATAGTATCTGCGACCCCCTCCACTATTAGCGCGCACTTATGCGCATTTGCGGCGCCTCACTTAAAGACTGAGGAAAACCGAGGCTGGAAAAAAATAACGGTCGCAAGCAAGACTTCTCGTTCCATTATTTCGTTCTTTATTCTTCTTCTTTCTTTTTCTTCATTGAATTCGCAATCCGAGGCTACGCAATGCTGTTTGAAAGATTCTTCTGTCACTGTGTCGTACACTTAAGCTCCAGCTCTGAATATTTGTGAGCTCCGGCAGAACCGAACAGAAAAGAAAGAACGACGCAGCGTGGAGCTGTCTGCGGTTTTGAAATGATCCGGCGGAAAGTTTTGCGTCATGCGCATTAATTATAACAAATATTGCACGTCGGCATACCCCGGTAGATCTGAAAAGACCTCCCCGTTCAAAAAAAAAAAAGAATAAGAAAACAAAGAGAAAGGAAAAGGTTAATTTCCATGAGTCAAGTGAGACCACGTGATTGGCTACTAGTGTCCTGGCCGGTGTACTGAAATATTTTTCTGTCAATGTCTAGAACGCTTAATATCCAGATCTGACTATTTGATAGCGCCGGTCTAACTGAAAAGAAAGAAAGAAAGAAAGAAAGAAAGAAAGAAAGAAAGAAAGAAAGAAAGAAAGAAAGAAAGAAAGAAAGAAAGAAAGAAAGAAAGAAAGAAAGAAAGAAAGAAAGAAAGAAAGAAAGAAAGAAAGAAGAAAGAAAGAAATCATAGTTGCGTCCACGTGGTCTGGTTTCTAAGGTTTTGCAGTAGCTTAAAGACGTCGAGCATGAGTTTTTGAGCAATGTTAATTGTCTTCGTTAGGAATAATGCAGACTACATTCAATACTAACAGACGCGTTAAAAGGAAGCTTAGTGTAGTTTTAATGGTAGTACTAGACCCACTTTAATATCATCACGGCCTGGGCGGGCAACCCACACTACAAATTGTGGCACACTGCCCAGGCCGTACATTGAACACTCTTAAGAGAAACGTTAAGCTCGGGGCCAGCGCCCCCTCACGTATTAAATTATACGTGTAGCGCACGAGCGCCCTCACCGGGCAACACTGAGTCGAGCTGAAAATAATTTAAGCAACAAACTTGCTGGAAACGCTGAAGCCGTAGAAAACGCAGCAATGCAGCAAAAATGCACAGCTACGTTAAGTGCCAGGAATTTGGGCGCATGTTTTTGATTATGCTCTAGGTTATCCTACCGCAATTGCTGAAATTGGCTGGAAAAAGCATGAACCGTCAAGTTTACAATTACGCAGTTCCGCATCAAGGTCATAAATTGCCATTCTATTAACTACATCTGCTGAAGTTTCCACTGCCGACTAAGGCAATGTATAAATCGACATTTCACGTAAAATATTTAGTTTGTCTATATGCAATTCACTAAAGGTCGTGTTCAATAATATTGGTGTACTTCTGAGCAATTTCTGACATACTCACATATCATGCCGTCAACGTTCCACCACTTTTCCTTATCAAGAAAATAGCTACATTTTTTAATGTCATGTGTGCAAGCCATGTTACATGGACAAAGTTGTCCTTTCTTTCTTTCTTTCTTTCTTTCTTTCTTTCTTTCTTTCTTTCTTTCTTTCTTTCTTTCTTTCTTTCTTTCTTTTCTTTCTTTCTTTTTTTAGTGGTTTTGCTTCTATGATTACGTGTGATTCTTATATCTGGTTTTTCATGCTTATTTTGTTACTGTTAATCTGCTGCCATGAGTTGCACACTAGCCCAAACGAGCATTTTGCTTAATGATATACAATCGCTGCTAAAAATTGTGGACCTCCAAATGAAGCAGTTTACAGAATTGTTACAAGTTATCTAAGTCACGTAGGTAGAAACTTTATTCCTCATTTTATCAATTCTAGGCAGCTTTTCTAAAACAATCTGCTCCCAACTTTCCCTAAGCGTTGACATTTTCTTTTACGTGCAACATATTTGATTGAAAAGAGTTCGTTGGCTGCTCGATGGGAGCGTTTACGTGCGTTTCGCATCTATATTATGATAAGGTGGAGCAGAAGTGAAACTTCATGTTAATTTTTTTTCACTCCTGGAAAACGTTTTCATCGTATATTGTCGTTAATGATTTCGCTCTGGACTTTCTGGAGAAATAAACGAAAATATATCTTCTACCACCCTACCATTATTGCTATACCATCTCGATTACCTGCCAACTTTACACACGGTATTATACGTTATGTTATATGCTTTATTTATTTTTATTATAAATGTCATTATGAGTAAGCAGAAATCCTTAGGTGGACAGCCATTAGAGCAAAATGATTTATTTGCGCAAAGGAAGGTTATGTCCTGCGTTAAAGTTCAAAATATGCGTTTTCTATAAACTGCGCACTCCAATAATACGAAGAAGCATTTCAAACGGTACATCATCGTGACAAGTTGAAAACAGGTATCGTACAGCGTGAGTTATCGGAATGATATCACAAAACAGGATGGCATCTCTACAGCTATAGTAAAGCAATGTTCAATTGCGTCCGGTACAACAGGTAGACGGCGGTTAATAAAAGAAACAAAAATGTATTTTGTAACCACGTTACCAGCGGAAACGTTCCAGAACTGAGTCTATAATACAATGTTCTTGAGTAAAGTGAAACATTTGGTAAACTCGCGTTAGTACTGGGGGACCGATGTAAAATTAGCGGTAAAACGGGGACGGAGACACCGTGGATAATATATAAATCCTTATATAGTGTCTTACGCAACACCTAATGGAAGTACTTGTTGGAAAACAGGACTGTCAGTAAATGAACCTCGAAATAAGGTTCATGCATGAATACCCAAAGGCGTGCGGCAAAATGTGAAGCTTATTTAGGCCTCAGGCGCGCTCGTATGCGCCAACTAGCGCTTTGAGACGATCGGCGCGTTCGTCACGTCACATAGGAACAATTTTCTTTACAAAGTGAGAGCACGTGCGCCACTGAGGCAGGTATGGAACGCGCGAATAATTAATTGTCAACCTTACACCATGCAGTGTCCTTCGCGTGTGTGAGGTCGCATAGAAAAGAAGTTGCTCCTTGAAGCGAGAGTGCGCCATATCGCACCGCCTTCGGGACCGGCCCCCGTCGTAACGGAACAAGTCGTAAGGTTTCTTCGCGGCAGTGCAATAAATCAGTGTCCATCGCCGTCCTTGCTGCTGTCCTGCACACGCGCGCTCGCCTCACGCACACGATCGCCCGCAGTGGCTATTGCGTTCTGCTGCTGAGCGCGGAGTCGACTCCAGGCATCGGCAGCCACACTTTAATGGGAACGAAATGGTTCGTGTATTTCGATTTAGGTGCATGCGGTGCAGAAGTCTTGGTCGCCAAAATTAATCGAAAGCCCTTCCCTACGGAGTTAAGTCACCGTGAAGTTTCGGTACGTTAAGCCCCACACCTTAAACATGTTGGTCTAACTGGTAACTACTTGCAGAGTCCCTAAGCGATGCTGGATAGCGGGCTACCTGCAAAGCGCATCGCATAACGTCGATTCCCGCAGTGCATGAAATCTGCATAATCGTCCGACATACGACGTCGACTGTATAATGTTGGAGAGCAAATGATATTGACAGGACAACTATGTTCTACCACGCTGAATTTGATTACCAAAGTTGCTAGGGTCTATTGTTTCCGGTTATGGTCATTGTACGGAAATGAGGGGCCATTGTTGGAACGTCTATGAAATGGCGCAACCAATATTTTAACATTATTGGCAGCAGAGGGTCTTCATTGGGCCGTGAAATGTCCCCATGTAAACATTATTGGTGTAATAGGACCAAGTATGAACGAACTAGCCTAGTAACAAGTAGAAACAATATTCACCCGACGTTCTGTGCGGCATGGGATGTGGCTGCCAGGAATCGAAGCCGCGACCTCCCGCTACGTAGCAGAACGTCATGTGCGCTGAGCCACCGCGACCGGTAATATTCGATGCTTTGTGCATTACCTTGTGCAGCATGGTTGCCCGTGCTCCAATGCTTTAGTGAAGAAATCGTTAAACGCTTGCATGAACAACGACGGCGACGTGTTGCTCGAAATCGAGCCAGTGCGAAAAAATAAAGTAAAACAGAGCTAGCGCAGACGCACGGAGAACGAATAACGGCATCCCGCGTAGTTAATTTCTGAGACCGCCAAAATGGAGATGTCACTGGCGCCATATGGGGGAAAAAAGATGCACGAACAGCGTACGTGTCCGCGCATATGCGATTGTGAGAAGCCGACAGGAATTTTTCTTCATTCTCGGCGCTCATATTGCCCAACGCAAACCCGGCTATCTTTTGCGGAGTGGCTGACTGCGCAATGAGAAGTATATACGGTGCAGGCCGGCGCCAGTGAGAAACCGAAAGAAAAGAAAAATGGAAATGATGGAAGGAAAGAGGAACACGGTGTAAGCAACGTCGCGCGACATCCGTGGTGCCTGTCTCGCCGAATGTTCGCCAAGGAACAAAAGGCCCTTATCACGCTTATCTCCCTGCGCGGCCGTGAATCTGTGAAAGCCGAGCATCCGATGCACATTTCAACCTTCAGAAGCGCGCTCCAGACACGCATGCGCTTCGCAGGCATGACACTGCAGTTGTGTGGCACAGCCTTTAACCTATAGTTCTAAGGGATGCTTTCTCTCAAAGTGCATTAAAACGCTTTGTTTAGGAAGGGAAGTGCGTGGAGTATAACTCGATAAGGCAGGATATGTAGGACAGGGAAGGTCAAAGTAGCGAGGGCTAGGATAAAGTAAGGGTATGGTAGAGTAGTGTGGCGTAGGGAAGGGTAGGGCAGAGTAGGACAGCGGATAGGGTAGGATAGGCCATGTCAAAGTGTGTAAGAGTAATGTTTGGCAGAATATGTCAGTGTAAGGTCAACAGGATCAGACAGAGAGGTTGATCGGATTCCCTTTCACAGTAGGATCATGTGCAAGAAAAGAAAAACATCAATATAAAAAAAAAAACGTTAAAGCACGCAAGCACATACACATACACAAATATATTTACGCAAGTGGTCCTACAAAACTAATCTTCGTATCAAGAATATGAAAACTAAACACTTCGTTTCCCCAAGTTGTAGTAATACTTAGTCACTAGTTGCATTACTATATTGTTACTGTTACTATAGTATTTGTTCAGTTCTCTTAGTTTTCTTCTTCCCTACACTTCTGTCATTATTTTCCCTCCCCACTTTAGTATCGTGATAGCGTATAGGTGCCCATCGCAAGAGAAGACATGCAGTTGCAGTACCCGAGTGCTCTAATATTTCAATTCCTAATTCCTCCTCGTTCAGACCGAAAAATACTATCTAGCTTTCCAGTGTATCTGCCCCCCTACATCATCGGTAGAAACCAGTACACTAAAATGGTTTGTTCATAAAGATCTATGCATATGTCTTGCCTTCCATGAGAGCGGGAAAGAGTTAATGGCCGTGTTGAGCAATTGTTCATCATCACGTAAGTTCTGCACATCGATGTTTCAGCTCTCATTTGCGGTTGGTTCTCTTTCAAGATATGCATATAGAAACTGGTACTTTTATTATAGCTGTAGACTAGTTGACAGTAGCTTCTGCTTGCATACACAGAAAAACTCTTCTTTCTTTTTTTGAAGTTACACGGCAGAACGCCAGAGGAGCAACAGCTGGGTGTCCAGACATACTGTCCCTATCCAGATGCCCGCCAACTGTGTAGCCAATTCTCGTTTCTTGTCTTCTTTTTTTTTTTTTTTTTTTTCATTGTACACCTTTTTGACGGCCGTGGATGTTCACGTCGCGTACATGCGTGTTTTCCCAGTTTACGACACAACCGATCTCGCGACACAGCCGGCTCCATCATGACCTTACTGAAGGGTCGCGAATACCTCAGATATCGAAAAAAAAAAATTGGTCGCAACACTCGGCTCTGTTGTTACGGTAGGGAATTCTATCGTCGATAGGAATACTGTGGAAATTCCCACAACCAAGACAAAAGCGTCTTTCTCTGTTATTCAGTTGAGCTAAAAGCCATTTGCGGGCCATTCCACATGGGGAAACATTAGCAGTACAAAAATCAAGCAATGAACGGCACAATGCCTATATAATTACAGCAAATTAGTGGGGGTAAATGCAGTTTAGGGCACCAAACAACAATGCAGGAAGGCAAGTGCTTTGAAGTGCTGCTCCAGAATCACTTTTACCACAGGAGTGGTTTTTCTCGAGGTCTCCTGCGTTTCACGGGAACTGCGCCATCGCCCGACATGGCTCAATGCAGAGCTGCACACACCTGTCGAGTCGGTGTGTACGTATAGCCATCTGTATATACAATCCATGCAGATGTACCGGCTCTGTTCTCTACGCAACGAAACAACAGACGCTACCTAAATATCCGCACTGCAGCTGATATACGCCTTCAAGTGCAGCATTCCTTTAATGAAGCAAATTCATATCTCTGGCTCCTTCTGCCGTTTTCGCACTCAAAGTTTCGTTCTTCGCCGAACACGAACTGCAAATGTAGCGCTCTGAGACTCACGTGCTGTCGGGCGATAGTTTTGTGGCTTCTGAAATACCGACGATGACGGCGGTACGTCACGTTGCTCCGCTAAATATTTTCTTGCCTTCTGACCCATGATCTCGAAATGTACTCAGCTTCTTGCAAATCAATTTGTGTCTACTCGCACTTTATGTACGGCACTCAGTGGCTGCAGCTTATGCGGTTAACCTAATTTGTTTCAGAAATCAAGTATTCCTTTTTTTTTCTTTTTTTTCTGCGTATACGTTTTCATTGCTTGCTGGTTAAGGCGTGAAAGTGCCGCATTTTCTAAAATGCAACATCGAAATTGTCTTTATTTGAGTAACTCCTCACTTTCAGGTTTAAAGAGTCACAACAGAATATCTGAAGCATTGAACAATGCGCACGAGCTTACACAGAGATTTCTGAAAAATGATGGCAACAGAATTTATTCCAGCAAAGGTACGATGACATTTATAACAACAGGGCCGGTATTTTGTAGCGATGCCTTTAATGTCATAATGCCTTTTCGCGCTTATCGCGCTTTGTCAGTGGTCAGAGCGACGGTCCGCTCAAGATATCAACGTTGATAACGCGAGCGGACCGTCGCTCTGACCACTGACAAAGCGCGATAAGCGCGAAAAGGCATTATGACATTAAAGGCATCGCTACAAAATAGCGGCCCTGATTTATTCACGGCAGCACGTAGCAATATCTAGACAAATATGACATGGGCAGAACGCAGAAAAAGTCCACTCATCATCCTAGCTGGACAACCACTTATCAAAAAAACCTATCTCCGATTGAAACAGCCTAATAGAGGTATCGCTAACACCGTCTAAGCCTCTCTTTCTCATATGATATGCCTCCATCAGTTCACGTGCCGTCTGGTCCTGGCTTCTCCCTAGAATATTTATCTCCTTGGAACATGGTTCACACAGGGGCAGTCTTTGCAGTGCGCAGGCAAGTGTGCCAATTCGTCTTTCTTTAACTTTTGTTCATGCACCCTGGCTCGATCACTCAAGCACCACCCCGTCTGCCCTATGTAAGACTTGCCACACGTCAGGGGGATTTCATACACAACTCCTACATTGCATTTGGCATACGACTGGGCATGATTCTTGCCACAGCTTTGCCTTCTTTTAGGTTCTCTAGAGGTGCAAGAGCAAAGCCGCACCAGCTTAAAAGGCGCTGAAAAGACAAGGAGAACGCCATACCTGCCTTCCACCTTCCTTAGGTTATGAGTGACCTTATGAACATAAGCTACCACTTCAGGGCTTACAGTCATAGTGGTCGTCCTCGCCCTTGCTTTGCTCGTAAAACCTTTTACCTCCTGCAAGAGGGTTTCCACCACTGGCGTCACCATCGAGTCAGGGAACCCTGCTGTCTTAAGAAGGGCAATATGATTGTCAAAAGCAAGCTGCATGCTGTGCACGCACGATTTCCGGAGAGCCGATTCTAAACAGAGCATAGCAACTCCCCGTTTTACAATCTTTGACTGGGAGGAGTCATATGGCACCAAACCCTTCTGTGCCCGACGGAAATACTGCCAGCACGCATAGCCTTTAGCAAAGGAAATGCTTAGGTCTAATAAACGCAGGGAAATCTCAAGTGTAACTTCGTGAATAAAAGAAATACCTTTACCGAGTTGTCTAAAAATGGTTAAAATGCTGTCACAGATAGTAAAAGTACCTTGCTCGTTAAAACCAATTAAAATGTCATCCATATATCTAAAAACTTTCAAAATATTTAAAAACGCACGAACACCAAACGCCTCATCAAGCGCCGTGTCAATTTTAGCTAAAATGGACAGTCACAGAGAATATGTTGAAGAGTCTCCTCGCTACCACAGTCTGCCTTCTGTCTCATGAGGCAGCGTCGGCCCATCCGATTCGGAAAGCAAAAGACTTCGTAAAGGCTACTCCTAGCCATTTTCGATAAAGCAGGGTAGCTTCGCGTCAGCAGAAACCAGCTGGGATGCGAAGGCGAAGAGAAGGGTCTAGGTGGTGCAGTCGGTTGCATTGAAAACGTTATATCATGGATGGGCTCGCAATCGCGGTAGCGCGCTTGGACCAAAGACCTTTAACAGAGGAAACCATTTTAGAATGCCGCCATCACAATACATCACAGCGGAGGGCGACGAAAACTCTGTTGCAGTTTTTAAAGACTACAGAATTAGACAAGCGGCTGTAGCCTGAACTGACGTTTACAGTGCTGCAAGTGCTACTGTGCTGTGCAGTGATTGTATGCGGTGACAGTGACCGACTATGATTGTGTATCTGGGCTCTTTTTTTTTTCTATCTCTACTTTCCTGTCACTTTACCTCTCCCTCCCCTCTTTCCCCAGCGGAGCTAGGGTAGCAAACCGGACCTTCCCTCTGGTTAACCTCCCTGCATTTCCCCCTTTCTTCTGTCTCTCTCTCTCTCTCTCTTTTTTTAGCTAAAAAAAAAAACGTTGCACGAAAAAGACCAACGCTCGACCCCGATGCAGATTCCACGTTTCTGCGGAAAGAGCTTATCGTCAAAACTGGTAAAATTGCTATTAAGATAAGTTTATAAAACCGTTAAAAAATCTTCCACCGAGATACTAGCTGCGTTCTGGAAGGGAATATGTCATTTGCTTCAAAGCACATCCTGACCGCAACAATCAGATCGTTATGCAGAATGGAGTAAAGAAGGCCTTCTGCATCTACACAAAAAGCTGGGCCTATGGCCTGGTTGTCCCTTAGGAAGCCAACAACATCGTCAGAGTTTTTAGTTAAAAAGAAATCGGTTATAAAAAGTGCCTTCAAACTCTTTAAAATGAAGCAGCTTACTTGAACCTGCCACGTCGTTTCGTATTTTCCGTTCTCTGTCTTCGTCTTTTATTAGCGGTCAACATGACATGCAGTATTATAACATGCAAGGGAGACGAATCACAACAAGAAACAGTACAAAAAAATGAAACAAAACAGCACGTATTTACGGGATTTAAATACTAACAATAAAAAGGAGGGTTTCACGGCGTCACATATTAATTATCTATTCGTCCCTATAAATATCAGTGCGTTCAAACCCCACGATTCCTGGCTCATCCGCCGCTGCGAATACGTGTCATATAATGAAAGCTCATAATCATCGTCATCCATGGAGGGACTGCAATAATGTACAAGGATATAACTGAAAATATAAAACATAGTTCTTATACTAGAGAAGAAACTCACTGTCTCACAGGAATTACATGAGAAATAACTAATCAGTTAGTATAGAGTGCAGCCGTGCAAACAATGCACCGGACATAAGTATATACATGCATCGCCGAGCACCCTGCAAGCCTGGAATTCCACAGGCAGTCGCACAGGGCTCAAGTGGTGAAGACCCCTTTTACATATGCCCGTTAAACTCTTGTAAGTCGCAGATTCCAAAATAGGGGCCCTTTCACAAATATATAAACATAGGTTACAAAACAGTCAGAACACAAATTCTCATCCTCATTAGGCTCGAAGGCAGCTCAGAGACATAACCGCTTATCAAGCCGGTTCTTCTTGCCGACGTGAAATCGCTGAAAGCAGCGTCTTCTCCATCTGTGCGGAGAAAGTAAGTTTCCAAATCATGTTACTTGTGGTAGCAAAAAAGTAGAGAGAGAGAGAGAGAGAGCGCGAAAACAAAAACAAAAAAGAAAGAAAACGCTTTTCTTTGCCTGATTACACAGAGATGAAAGTGCAAAATCGCGCGGTATATGTTTGCGTGTGAATGCTGCACATTGGATTTTCATCTCGAATAGCGGTATTCGAACGCAATTCATTAATGCTTTGCGTCGTCTGTAACGACACAGCGGTCTTGATGAAATTGGTGTCACTCATCGCAAAAATTGTCGCAAGAATATGCATAAAGCACTTCCATATAACTACGCATGCATCCAACTTTATATCCTGGATGCATAGTTTATGTAATCACTTTAGAGTTAACCCTCAAGAAGATTGAAGACAATTTGTATTATAACGTTCAAGTGTTGCACGAGGATATAACAACTCATGCGCTAGCATTACTCGAAAGCATCCCTCTACGTACGAACATATGTGCACCTTCATAAACACGTTGCTGTGTTTAGAGTGGAATCATTAAGGATAATAAATAACGTTCCCAGTTCATTTTACACCGACCCGTCCACTTTTGCATACACATGCGCAACATAGACTCACGCACGCACGCGCGGTATGATAAAGTTTCACCCCCGCCGACATAGTATAGACATAAAACATTAAAACTTGCGCAGTAGAGCAGGCTACGTCGCTTGAGTGGCCATAGTTTACAGGCTATACAGCGATCATTCGCACTCTCTGAAGGGTTCTGTGCAATGCCCCGCACGCTGCAATACTCGCAGGTGTAAAAAGCGGAGTGCTTAGGACTCAGTGCTAGCGTCATAGGTCGCACCCGACTCGTTCCATGCTTCAAAGGCGTTTCAGGGCCATTTTAACTCCGTTTCTAACAAATTTTAAGTTTTCTCTTAGAGAGCGCGCACGCGGACTCAGACTGCTTCTTACTCGGACGAGCATCGTAAGAATGCGCGTACTCGACAATCCTTCCCCTGCGATAAGCTAGCCCAAGTGCCGGTAAAGAAGGCTTCGAGCCCTAGCTAATCTCCGTGAAACGGGCCGACTCGCCGATGAGTGCGGGATAAAGTTCCTCCGGTACCTTTTAGAGTTACGCCGGCTCTCCTTGGAAATGCCAGCGTCCTGCGTGGCATGCGCGACTAGGGAAACGAGTCCGCTGCAGTCGTTCTCGCGCGGCACAAGCTTGTCGGACACGTGTGATCCGTGCCTTGACGTACGTGTCTCTTTTATCGCGATGGCGATTACACGGACACTGCAGCGGCACTCGTGGCGTCCAAGTCATGTCCTGGCTTTGCACGGCGAAATAGAACCCTGGAAGTGGCGTTCCGCGCGCATCACATGCACAGGGCGTTTCTCTGTCGAACGCGACGCGCTATGCTGGAGCGCTCGCTGGCCTGCGAACATCGGATTCCATCAAAGAACTTCATAGCACGGGAAACACGCTGACCGGATCATATCTGATAGGAAGATGAATACGTCATGATGAGGCTGAATATTAGTTGCGGATTGTACTTCGGCATGTCCAATGTGTGTCTCTTCAGCGCATATCTGAGCATCCGGGAAGCTATCGCTTGAAGCCTTGACTTCAACAATCATCCTCCGAAGGTTTCGGCTCAATCTTCTACTTGGCTTTCGTGTATCTCTCACAGATAAGCAATGACAATGAGTCTCGACACTGCAAAGTCAAGATGTAGAACTTCAGAAGCCGACACACGGAAACACACTACGAAAAAAATGATGAACCGGAGTAAGGTAAGCTGCCTCAGACAGGCTCGCCGAAGTTTCGATCGGTGGTGTACAGCTCTTTGAAAGGCGGCCTTTTCATCATTGGCGCTTTAGTTTTGTGCAGTTAGAAGAGTGACATCCCTCCGCCATCCGGATGATGATGATGATGATGATGATGATGATGACGACGACGACGACGACGACGACGACGACGACGACGACGACGACGACGACTGTGGACGTATTCAAGCCAGTTACCAGACCAGACCGGTTACCAAGCCTGCGCACGCAAGAACTGAAGCTGTGGATGCAACCGCAGGCCACCATAGCATGTATACTCTTAAAGTTGGTTGGTTACTGACATTATAAAACGTAGATAAACGTATAAAACGAAGATAAACATGAAACGTCCGTCCAGAGCCCGCCCTATGCATTTCGTTTGTTAGTTTGTTTGTTTGCCTCCAAAAGTGGCTCATACCCACTATGGGGGATTCGTGTTTATGTCTTAGTGTTCCTTAGCGTGATTCCTAACATGATTCCTTATCAAGATTCATAACACCACGGTATTGGCACGCTCCGAATTAGTACGCAGTAGTTCAGGGACGCCGAGCACCACGTGACGATAGCGTTACCTGGTGACGATAGCGCGAGCTGTTACGTGAAGGACAAAAAACCCAAGACGAGAGGTTGCGTTGTTGAAATTCCGCTGCACTCGACAGCACCAGTCGGTTCATTTCCGTAAACTGTCAGCTGAACTCAGTGAGTGTTTTAGCTTAGCCATATATATGAATTACCGACAAAACACTCCCGAAACAAGTGCGCACCGATTAAAACCTACCGGGAACCGAGCACACTGGGCCGAGTCCGCCATGACAGATGAGAGAGAAACTTGAATGGTGTACAAAATCGCACCGAGCGCAATTGTTTCTAGTTCGCTCCAGCAGTGCCAAATGTTTGACTGACATTTCGAGGCACGGGAGAGAGAAAAAAGAAGGGAAGGGTTGCACGGAAAGTTGGCTTGCGTTTAGTGTTGCCAAATGCTGGCTAAATTAGTAACCAAACAACGCCGGAAATGATGGAGGCCCACTAAGTATCACTATTGAAGGGAAAATGTGTCAGTGCACCATCTTTAGTGCTATCTGAAAATTAAACTGCTTACATGTCTAAAAATCCGTGATCAGGCGAACTTACCGCGCTTGCATGCTCGATCGAGTATATGCGTGACATCTTGTCATCCTTTATAGTCTTCATGTTTTTTTTTTTCTTTTCTTTTGACGGTGCGCTCCAACATATTTATACGTTTCTTCGTCATAACAATAGCATCAGCTGTTAGTCAGCGCACCGTGTCGTTTTCAGTGTTCCTTAACAGTTTGTCCGCGTCGTTAGCGCTGTTACCACCCAATTATGTACGTACAACTAGCTGATGCTTCCCCTTTAATTGAGTCCCTTTCTGAAACATGGCTCGGCTCGAAGCCATCAACAGAGGTATTGTTTTGTTTCTACAACAATTTTCGGATTCGGTAAGTTCGGTGACAGACAGTGACAAGTGGGCACATTACCTATTTACCTGAGCTGGTCGCGAGCGTGTCGAGTTGGAAGTCGAGATGACCTAGCCAGACCCGACCTCGTTTACATGCATTTTAAACCCACCCTTAGCGGGCGGGTTGACCAAACTTGCCACGACGCTCGCACGGCCATATCCGCTGGCTTTTACATAAACCAGACGATGACCGATTTTCGGCCTTACAAGCCGACTATACCCGATTTTGTCGGGTAAACGTAGCTGCACACTTGCTAAGCGGACGCACACAAGCGTCCACTTGCTTGTTGCCGTCTGTAACCGGTCTTACGCAATGTGTAGTACCAATCATGGAGGAAGGAAAAATATACGTGGGAGCATTACGTCACGCAGCCAGCCTTGGCAAGCGAACGCTTTGTATAGTCAGCAGTGGTGGCCCAACACTTGACCTCTTGCATCGAGATCACGGAGAATCGAGATTTGTCGAGACGTTTGGTTACCGGTAGTTTTTATTCGGTGCGCGCTCGGCCGGCTGCTCACATGCAGAAGAGACAATATTTTTCCTTGTTTTGTTTTTCTCCCTTGGCTTTGTTTTTGTTTATTTCAATAGCTTCAAATGGTTTGGAATGGGTATTAAAAAGAAAAAAAAAAGAAAGAAACAGCCGGGAGTACTAAAACCTACCGCGCGCTCTGACGTGTCCTCCGTGGTCTGACGTTTTCATCACGTGTTGAGCCACCACAGTCGGCGACAATCGCGTTGCGGTATGCTCCGTCCTATATTTTTCCTTCCTCCATGGTACGAATTGGGCCGAACCTCAACGCTCGTCGTGGTCTGCGAGTAGTTGCAACAGGGACGCACCTTCAATCCTTTGTATTCAAGTAAACGCCAAGAGCGCCTGTCTGCAAAATGTTTGCTCAGAAGCCTCCACGCAGCGTTATTAAAGCTGAATGAACACTTTAGTCCAAGAGAGAGCGCCGTCATCCACTTTCTTCAGTCGAGGTAAAATGTCATCAGAATGAACGTTCTAGAATGCGGGCTCGAATTTCCCACAATAACGAAAGCAGTGACGTGTACCATCGTGTGCGACCAAACGGTGAGCTTTCATCGTTAGCCCTCGCTATGGACCTTTGCTGCCACTTGCCGTAAGGGCCAGTTAGTGCATTTTTTACGTGAATCCTTGGCCGACATTCTTCTCGTTCATTCTTTACTCATTGTCCTCTGTCCTTTCCAAGAATGAACGTGCGTTGAGTGCAAACGGACGTTTCCTGCAAACAATGCCTACCCCTGTTAACACCTGTCTTTCAAAGGGGCTAACGAACTCGCCGCGACTAAAGATACAGTGTGCAGAAGGAAAAGGTCGTTCATCTGCTGCTAGAGGTAAGCTTTACAGAACTGCCATTGGGTGGTGAGATTAGCGATACCGGGATAGCTTGGATGTAATTTGGTTACCGTTTCGTTAACTGCGATGATTGACTGGCGAGTATTTTAGTAATAAAAGTCTATTTGGAGAAAATAGTTCACAGTTAAACGCAAAAACCGACGAGGTTCTTGTTTGTTTTACAGCGAAGCTGTTAAGGGCTCACTCTTCGATGGTCGCGTCCGGCAATAAAAAAACTCTCATTGGCCGTGTGTAGCGAGCCTACATGCAACGCCGTTTTGCATGTAGGCTCCCTAGCCGTATGCTGTATGTGCGAGTGAAAGCGCGCGAGGTCGCGGGACGCGTGCTTTCACGGGGAGCGAACGCACGGCGGTGCCTCCCAGGCATAACACTGGAAGCACGAGGTACGCCCCAGGGAGCCGTCCTCTCCCCTATTCTATTCAACATAGCACTTCTTCACTTACCCCAACAACTAGCTAGAATTCCCGACATTCATTTCAGCCTTTACGCCGACGATATCACTGTCTGGGCAAACCACGGCAGTGACGCCGAAATAGAACAACATCTACAATTGGCACTAAACACCATCGACACATATGTACAGGAGCGCGGCCTGACATGCTCCCCTTCCAAATCAGAGCTCTTTCTCTACCGCCCCAAGCAACACGATTCAGTCATTCCTTCCATCTCCCTTACGCTAGGTACCCATCCTATCCCACTAGTATCCAAAATCCGCGTGCTAGGACTAGTTCTACACTCCCACGGCACGCACGGAGAAGTCATAAAGACTCTCCAAACAGACGCTCAACAGACCACCCGACTTATTCGCCGCATAGCGAACCGCCGGGCTGGCCTACGTGAGCGAAACGCACTTCGCCTTACTCAGGCTTACATCATAAGCCGCACCACATATGCCCTTCCATACCTACCCCTCCGACAGAAGGAGAGAGACCGGGTAAACGCGCTCCTACGGAGTTGCACGAAAATGGCTCTACGCCTTCCCCCCAGCACATCCACCGACCGACTCCTCAAACTCGGTGTCCACAACACCTTTGAGGAACTCACAGAAGCCACCTTTACGGCACAAATATCCCGTCTATCTAACTCAGCCGCTGGCCGCGCTCTATTATCCCAATTAAGCCTAACCGCAATTACACACCCTACCGAGGGGGTCTCCCTTTCTTCTATCCTCCGCTCTAACCTCAACATACCTCCCATCCCCAAGAACATGCACCCTGAGCGAGATGGGAACCGCAGAATAGCAAGGGCTCGGGCCCTCCACAGACAGTACAGCGAGGACCATGATGTGGTCTACGTGGACGCAGCAGAGTATACGTCAGGCTCCCGTATGGCCCTGGCGGTAGCCGACAATCAGGCAAAGCTTCTAACCTCCAGCTCAATCATCACCAATTCCACCACAGAGGCAGAAGAGGCAGCCATCGCGCTTGCTCTCATCTCTACATCTGCCACCAAAATTATCACTGACTCCAAATCTGCCATTGTCAACTATGCCAACGGCTACATATCCCGCACCGCTGCTCGCTTACTACGCTTCTGGCAGCCCCGGCACCCCATAACCCTCATCTGGACGCCAGCACATGCCGGCCTCCCTGGCAATGAGGAGGCTCATTCCCTAGCCCGAGGTCTTACATTCCGGGCAGGAGGAGTCGAGCCCCCTCTACGGGCCAGGGAGCGCCTGCTTTCTTTCAGTGATATCATTTCGTACTACCGGGACGAACGAAGGGAATACACACCCCCAGCCCCATCCC